>NW_026887328.1:0-11559 GCF_032173495.1 Musca vetustissima
ACTCTGCGAATTTACTTTTATTAATTTATTATCATTTTTTACCTTATTTGCTGTTATATTTCTTTTAATTTAAATTGCTTTAATATTTTTCTTTATATAATATTATTTAATTAACTAGGTTTTCATTTTATCATTTATTTGAGTTACTTATAATTCTATTATTTTCCTTACACTTCAGTTTCTTTACTTTTCATTAATTAGTCAAACAATTCTTTTGTTTATATTTAGTTATAAATAATTTATAATTCTACGTATACTAATTATCGTGAGTGTATCCAAAAACCCTTCTGTTTGGTAACCACTGTTCTGCAGAGGCATGAGCCGATCGGCTCGCAGCCGGCTAAGCCGAGCCGCCGATAAAATTCAAAAGCCGCCGCCGCCGAAATTTTGTTCGGCTTAAATACAGCCGCCGTTTTATGTTCGTTATAACAAAAAAAAAATGTGCAAAAATATTGTTTTTATAATTAATATAATTACTTAATTATTATAACTAAAAATAAATTTAATATATAATGTATTGTATTAAATATTATATATATATATATATATATATATAAGTTATTAAGTCAATTTAAAACCAATTTTTTATTTTTGCAGTATGGTAATATTGGAACGCTATTTTTGTTTTTGGCAAATAGGCAACTCTTTTAAGTGTGCGTTAGTTTTTTATGTTAAAAGCAAATAAACAAAAATGGCGAACCAAAAAATTATAAATTATTTCCCAAAAAATAATATTTTAAATGAAACTAATTCAGAATCCGATGACGACCTAGCTGTGTTTACTGAAATTGATAACGACATAAATTAGTATGAAAAAATATTGAGGAGCAAAAGCCAAATTAAAGAAAAAAGTACAATCGCTTTAACAAAAAAATCCTCAGGAGGATCAGTGGTTTGGGACCATTTTGGTCAATTTGTAATTGGAAACAAACCTCTTCTTACAAAGTTCTAACTTTGCAATGCTTTCTTTGAGGAGACTCACATGCGACTAAAAGGGTGAGTAAATGCTATTTCTTGGAAATGATAAATTAATTAGGAACCGTTTTAGGAGAATTACCAATTAGATTATATTTCCTACATTTCAAATAGGATATTTTTCTAAATCAAGACAAAATCATTTCAGATTCGGCACTTCCACTTCTACTACAAACCTTTGCAATCATTTAAGAAGTGCTCACGGTATTGATGTAAAATAAAAAAATATGGAAGCTTCAACAGCGAAAACCAAATCAGTTTTATCTGGAAAAACACATTATTTAACAAAATCAGACAACGAAAAATTTGCTAACGCACGTCTGCTTGTACAGATGTGCTGCAGAGATTTAAGACCATTTAATATAGTAGAGCACCCAGGATTTATTGATTATATAAAAGCCATAAAACCAAGCCTAGCTTTACCATCAGCTACTACATTAAGTCTGTCTGCCCTTGAGGATGTGTACAGAACATACAAAACTACAATAACGAAATTTTTAACAACTCAAAGTCCAGCAAACATTTCATTAGTCCTTGACATGTGGACAGACTCCTACAAGAGACGAAGTTATATAAGTTTTCGAATTTTATTCTGCCACAATTTTGAAACAAAATGCATATCATTGAAAACTAAAAAATTTCCCCGTCCTCATAATAAACAAACTATTTGCAGTAATATTTATGAAACATTAAAAAGTTTCGAACTAGAAAAACAGAGATGGTAGTTGTAAGTGATGGAGGAAGCAACATTGTGGCCGCCCTAAAACTGGCAAAAATGAACCGGTTGCCGTGTACGGTACATTCATTACATCGATTTATAGTCCACGACGTTTTAAAAAACAACGACTTTTCCGTTTTTGCAAATATGGTTAGTAAATTGAAAAGGATTTACAAGTGCTGAATTAAATACTGAAAATATTATAAAAATACAAAATGCTTTTGAAAATGTGGAGAAAAGGCTAATGGAGGAATTTTTTAAATTTATGGAGGTCTTCGAGGAATCAACGAAATATCTTCAGGGTCGTAAGTACCCCACAATTAACACCAATATTGTATTCTATGAAAAAATAAGTGACAGCATAGAAGAAAATTTGGAATCTGCGACGTTTGAAGAAGATTCACTTGGTAGCGGCTCTACTAGATTCCATACAAAAAAATTGGAAGAGGCTGGAAAAGTGGTTGAAAAAGGTTCCAGTCTACAAAGAAATGTCCCTGTACGAGATAATAAAAAATGATGATATACATGGAGGAATGTCAAAAACTAATCTTATTTTAAAGGAAATTCATATGAATTTGTATTTATTTTTGATTTTCAAAAACGAAACAATTTTATGCCTTGACATCGGCTCACAGCCGGCTTTAAGCCGCCGCCGACAAATTTGCCCGGCGCAGGTCTCTGCTGTTCTGTTTTGTTCCCTATACAACAACACAATGTTATTCTTATTGCTGAAATAGATGATGGGAATAATGAAAACAAGGAAGCAAATGAGTTGGTACACAATCAACCAAACATGCATTCATGTGCCTAAGCGTTTCTTGTGATAAAAGCAGAGCTCTGAAATGCTCGCTCGAATTCGAGTAAAGAGTGAAACTTGCTCGAATTCGAGCGGGAGTACTCCTGCGAGTAAAAAAAGTAAATCGAGTGTACTCTATTTTTCTCTGCAACTCAAATAAGAGTGCAAGTGCTTCGCTCGTTTTCGAATGGGAGTGAAATAAGTTCGAATTCGAGCAGATTCCACTCTTGCCGAGTACTCTTTTATTTTTTTGGCACCGTTGTTTCATTTGATGTTGTTTGTGTGGTTTGTTTTTGATGTTTGGTTTGTAACTTGTATTCGAAAGTGCATTAATAGTGAAAGCAAGACGAACCAGCCTCAAAAGGGAAACCCTCTACAATATTTTGATAGTGCAATTAAATTATGGACTTCTTAGACTTTGATGGGCTTTATTGAAAAGCAGCGTTTGTAAAATAAGATAAACGTTGTAGAATAGGTTTCTGCATTTTTTTAATAAATACCATTTTAAATCTTCTCTGTAGGTTTTTATGTTTTAAAAATATTTAGTTAATTAAACCCCACGGTTGAATTACTCTTTTTATTTTTATAAATATAAAATTAAAAAAAAACATAAGATTTTTAGTTGTACATCACATGTGTAATTTTTTTTTAAATACATACATTTTTTAAATACATTATTAAAATACATAAATTGTTTCTGTACATGATCTATCTCCCCACAGCACACAAAAGATCAACATCAAAAACCGTTTCCTACTACATACAAATCACCAAAAAATCAAATTTATTTGTCCACTCGATTTCACTCTTAGAGTGATCTCTTACTCTATCTCTAACTCTCACTCTTTTTCTTCAACAAGGAGTACTCGCGAACACTTCCAAACGAAATAAAAGAGTGAAGAGTATACTCCTTAAAAAACTCGTACTCTTCACGAACTCCCACTCTGGGGTATTTTTCATTCGCGACTAAAATCGAGCAAATCGGAGCTCTGGATAAAAGAAAATAAAGAATAAATGAATATTGCAATGATTGTAAAAGAGAATGTATGTAATTGAAATAATGCAAACATATGTTTTTGCATATTATATACATTTTTGGCTACCAAGTAAAGTGGCTTATGTTGATTCGCTTTTTTAAATTGGACAGTGAAGCGATCAAGCATCTTTGCATCAGAACGAGTTGTAACCTTTTTTAAACCTTTTTCTGAAAAAATAAAAATTTCTGTGCGACCCCTGTTTGATAACAAAAATAAAATTACTTTGTTTATTTTATACTTAGGTTTTTTAAACAGTGGGGAAAAAAACTCAACAACCAAATATATCTTGAAAAATATTCCTTTAATCAGTCTATGCTACAGGACCATCGACTACGTTCTGAAAATATTCCTTAAAAAAACACTCTTATAGGACCTTCAATTCCTTTTTGGAAATATTCCTTTAAATAAATTCAAGCTTAGAGGACCTTCAATCCCTTTTTGTAAATATTCCTTTAATAAATCCACGCTTAGAGGACCTTAAATTCCTTTTTGGAAATATTCCTTTTATAAAATCACGCTTATAGGACCTTCACTGTCATAAAAATTTTACCTTAAATAACCTATCTTAAAAACAATCTCCTATAAATCGAAGCGAGCTTTCGTTGAAAAATATTCTCTTAATAAATACACAATCTTCCTCGAAAATTATTCTTTTAATAAATCTGTACGCAATTGATGGCTACTTCTATTGTTTGCTTTATGTTTAAGTTTTGTCAATATCATAACCATAACCAGTAAGGAAAGTAGTAAAGTCGGACGGGGCCGACTATATGATACCCTTCACCACTATGGGTATATTAAACAGGACTATTAGCATGAAATTATATGAAATAAAATATGTGATATTTATCTAAATGTGAATCTACGTAGATCTATCCATAAAGTATGTAAATCGACTTCAAACAAATATAAATAGGTCATCCATTGGGCTATGTCTGTACTTCTAGAAAACGCAACTACATAATTCTATGCTCAATTTTGTACGTTGCGCAAAATTTGATGTCAAACTGACTAACATGAGGAGTTGATCTATCCAAATGTTAAGCGATTTGGTCTATCCAAATGTTAAGAGAGCTATATCTAAATCTGGACCGATTTTCACGAAAAAACGCAGACATCACTCTAGGCTCAATTCAGTACGTTATCCCAAATTTCGTGCAAATCGAAGGATATATAGGAACTTTGGTGCACCATTTACATGAAATCGGACGAATCTATATATGGGAGCTATATCTAAATCTGGACCGATTTTCACGAAACTTAGCAGACATCATTCTAGACCTAAATGATTAGGCTGTACCAAATTTCGTGCAAATCAAAAGATATACAGGGACTTTGGGGCACCATTTACATGAAATCGGACGAAACCATATATCGGAGATATATCTAAATCAGGACAGATTTCCATGAAACTTGGCAGACATCATTCTGGGCTCAATTAAAAACGTTATGCCAAATTTCGTGCAAATTGAAGGATATATAGGAACTTTGGTGCACCATTTACATGAAATCGGACGAAACTATATATGGGAGCTATATCTGAATCTGGACCGATTTTCTCGAAAGTTGGCAGACATCTTTCTAGGCTCAATTATGCCAAAGTTCGTGCAAATCGAAAGATATATAGGGACTTTTGTGCAGCATTTACATGAAATCGGACAGGAAACTTGGCAGACATCATTATAGGCCTAAATGATTAGCCTGTACCAAATTTAGTGCAAATCGAAATATACATATAGGGACGGTTTACATTAAATCGGTTAAATATATATATGGGAGCTATATCTAAATCTGAACCGATTTTTCCCAATTTCAATAGGGTTTGTCTTTGGCCCATGGGTCTATCTCGATTATTTTTGCCTGTTACAAACATATGCACAAAGACATAATACCCTGTACCACAGTGTGGTGAAGGGTATAAAAATGAAATTTGGAATACAACACAGATATGTATTAAAACACACCATAATGAGAAGAACGCTTCATTTCAAATGGCAAAAGGAAATGACCCATAGAATGAATGGATATCAATAGTCAATTAAGAAATTTTGGAATGTAATTTATTTCTACACTTAATGAAGTGTTGACCGCAATAAAGACTGTCCATTATTGTTAAAACATTCCTCAATTTTGGAGACATTAATGCAAAAAACTGATTAGAAGCTATCAAAATAAATTATTTTTTTATTCCAGTCGCCTATTTTGATTATTCTTATTAAAATATGTAAAACTATGTATTCGCTTTTGTAACTGATATCGAGTAAGAATAATAACCATGACCCATGTTTAATTATTCGTCATCAGCGTCAACATCATGGTTAAATAGAAATATACATTACATAGACAAAAACTTCAACACATTTCAAAACCTACAAACAATAAAAAAATAAACACAGAAACAAAATAAACTCAATGAAATATGCAGACATCAGCCGGTTTCAACATTTTGCATATTTTTTAGGAGCTCGCCGTCATTCACAAAACCGGAGAAGGAATGCGTTACAGGGCGTCTAGGAGCTTGATGATAATAATAGGGAAAATGTTAAAAAAGGAGGAAAAATTCTATCCTACAAATCATCAAAGCCATCAACACAGTATATATACAAATGTTTGTATGTGTAATGTGAATATTCCCTCTAGCAATGAAAATTCCAATTGATGGTATGTAACTAGTCCCAGCACTAGTTATAAACCGTAAAAGTTACTAATTTTACCCCAAACTAATGCAAGAGGAACTAATTGACTAGTTTTTGCTCCTATAGTAAGCGAGAAGGTGTCACTTGCGATATTAAGGAAAAACTCAGTTTTTTTTTTGTCAAAATAGAAGAGAAAAATATTTAAACATCCTCTCCCAACAGCCACAAAAACTACATTTTGTTTGATGTTATGTAGCTAGCCCCAGCGCAAGTTATACCGTACCAGTTACAAATTTGATCCTAAAGTAATATTAGCTGAACCAATTGACTACCTTTTTGTACGGATTGACTAAGAAAAAATGCGGATTTTGTTGGTGTGTCGGCATAAAAAGTCCGTTATTCTCCATGAATGTAAGATGAATTTTATTTGGAAATAACCAGTCTTTTTGTGATCGGCTTGAAGTGCAATTTGTGAAATATTAAAAAAAAAACTGTAATCAGTGTCATGTAATACAACTGATTATTTTTAACTCAAACAGAAGGATATATATGTAAGTAGATCTATCCATAAGTATATATAATTTATTTCCTATATAATATGTATAGGAAATAAATTATATATACTTATATATAGAAGTACTTACATATATATCCTATATAATATGTATAGGAAATAAATTATATATACTTATATATAGAAGTACTTACATATATATCCTTCTGTTTGAGTTTAAAAAATTAGTTGTTTTACATGAAAGACTGATTACATGAAAAAAATCGCTGTTGCAAACAAAAATACACTGTGAAAAAATCCATTTCGCCCCCCCCCCCCCTCTGCGTACGTCCCTGGTTTTATCAATATGTAATTAAAAAATAAAATCAAATTAATAAATGAGTGTTTTAATTTCTAATTGTATCATAAAAACGGCACAGAACTAGTTCTTACGGAACTAGATAGGTGGGTAGTCTAATGTAATGAGTCTTTGACTGTACTTTGTTACTAGTTACTCCTACTAGTTACCTCCTATGACATCCCCATGTTAAAGTAAACAGTTAAATACATTGTTATGGGGTGTAAAATGGAACTAGTCACTGGAGAGCTGAGAATCGACGAGTTTCTGATTACGAACTAGTTCCTCTTGCTAGCGGGTTTGTTTGGTGTAGTTTGAATGAAGCCGGAAAAGGAACATGCGCTTAAATTGAAGCAAAAGTTTGACATTTTATTCTTTTTCGGACAGCAGCTGTGACAGGATATTAAGTCATAACATTGTTTTTCATATAGCTTATGAAGAATTAACATATTTTGAATATTTGCCGGAGGAAGATGCTCTTTAATATACGTTAAACCGGAGTGGACGAATGGTTTCCATTTGTGGACTTGATCTAGGGTTGGTAAAATAATAGAGTGTGCAAGGTTTGGTTCAAATCGGACATTACATTCGCCTGATATTGTATTTACAATATAAGGCGAAGGTAGGTACCAGAAGGAGTGGACCAATGGGTCTCATCTTCAAACTTGAAATATTCTTGCTAAAGATAATAGATTGTGAAATTCGCCTGATATTGGATTTAATAATTGTAAAAAGTTTCATTAACCTCGGATAGTCCGTTTGCATGTTATTATAAAAT
Organism: Musca vetustissima; assembly: GCF_032173495.1. Taxonomy (NCBI): domain Eukaryota; kingdom Metazoa; phylum Arthropoda; class Insecta; order Diptera; family Muscidae; genus Musca; species Musca vetustissima. The sequence continues at coordinate 7,792 of NW_026887328.1, forward strand.
TAATTTTTAGCACAATTTTGACCATTTTGTGGGGGAGGTACCGGAAAGAGTGGACCAAGAGGTCCCATCTTCAAATTTGATCTAGGCTTGGTAAAAGTAATAGGTTGAGCATAGTTTGGTTCAAAACGGACTAGAATTATCGTGGGCACTAGCCAGTCAGATACAAAATTAGTGAAAATCGGTTAAGATTTAGATATAGCTTCCATATATGTTTTCGTCCGATTTGATGTAAATGGTGCACCAATGTCCCTATATACCTTTCGATTTGCCCAAAATTTAGTAGAACGCACTTCATTGAGTCTGGAATGATGTGTGCTAAGTCTCGTGATTAAATCGGTTCAGATTTAAATATACATCCCATATATATTTTCGCCCTATGTTAGGTAAATGATTGTCCCTATATACCTTTCGATTTGCACTAAATTTGACACAGAGCACTGAATTGAGTCTAGAATGATGTGTGCTATGTTTCGTGAAAATGAAGCCGGAAAGGAACCATGTCCATGTCCTTTTGAAAATATGCATAGAATTACTTTCTAAGTCGATTTATGCATGTCCGTCCGTCTGTTCATGTTAAATTGTAGACAAAATACAGGTCGCATTTATGATCCGAATTGAATGAAATCGTTTTAGATTATATATATGTATATATATATATATATATATATGGGCAATATTGCCAATTTTTTAATATTCCATTTCCAAAAAATCAGCTTTTTTGTTTTTGTGGCACATCAATGATTTTTGGTACGCATATAGAGAAAAATGTTCTGACTCCGAAACCTTTCGCGATCAAATTTTTGGTTGATGCGCGCAAAAGTTATCGAGGTTTTAATTTTGGGCATAAGAAAAAAATCTTAAAATTAGAGAAGTTAATTGTATATCCAAGAGGAGTGGTTGGCCTTTAAATTAAGACCAATTATATTGTCGTATGTACTCGGATGTGGGAGTTACAACTAAATATTTACCGGTATCTCCGTATTCGTATATTATTTAGTAACCCATTATCACTCTAGAGAGCGGAACTATAGCGCTGATCGCTTTGAAATGTTCCATGAGGTTTCGGGTACCTCAAGAACAAAGCCTATAATTTTCGGTGATGATCAGATAATAATTTTGGAATGAAGTGGACCGAAAACTTAATTATTTGTGTTATTTTCGAGTCGATCTATGGACCACTAATGAAAGCCGAATATCACAACACAACCCACGGTGAAGGGAATCTGGACAATAGCTGTACTCAATACTCGTAATATTCGGAAAATATGTCAGTGTGAGGAAGAGGAGCTGTTTACCACTAATCGGGCAAGAGGGTGCAAATATCACGAAATATTGCCCAGGCTCGGAATAAACATCCGCAGAAAATTTGAGTTCCGTGGTAGTTGTGTAGGGTATCGTATGGTCGGCCCCGTCCGACTATACTGCTCTGCTCACTAATTTTAATTTTATATATGAAATTTCAGAAAAAAATGTTGGGGTTATTCTGCTATTTTACCCGAATTTCGCCGAAAAATTGACATTTATAATAATAAACAGTTTTTGTGTATAAGTATACGCCTTGCGGATTATATCAAGACCCTTCCGATAAATCTTGGGGTTCTATAAATAGGAATAAATCTTAAAATAAAATAATATTATGAAGTATACATTTTAAATTGCGTCTAAATCGCGTAATTCTCAAAATCATTTGATGCGCATGCGGTTTCCAGGAAGTACTGAAGTTTATCTTCCAATCCATATATATTTTGCGAAATTTCATTTGACGGCTAAGATGTGCCACACGTTACATTGAAGTACCCAAAAAATCGTAAAACGCAAATAATTTCCGAAAACTCCATATGCCATTAACGCGCATGCGATTTCGGTGTGCACCCTAAAAAAATACATCGATCTATACCGATTTCAATGTGGTCCATTAAGAACAATGGATGTGCCAGCTCACACTATTTTTGAGATAAATTGCGTCTAAATCGCGTAATTCTCAAAATCAGTTGATGCGCATGCGGTTTCCAGGAAGTACTGAAGTTTATCTTCCAATCCATGTATATTTTGCGAAATTTCATTTGACGGCTAAGATGTGCCGCACGTTACATTGAAGTACCCAAAAAACCGTAAAACGCGAATAATTTCTGAAAACTCCATATGCCATTAACGCGCATCCGATTTCGATGTGCACCCTAAAAAAATACATCGATCTATACCGATTTCAACGTGGTCCATTAAGAACCATGGATGTGCCAGCAAAATCTATTTTTGAGATAAATTGCGTACATCTCTCTTTCGGCTGAAGTTTTTAAAATTCTCTTTTCGAAAAAGATCAAAATCCGTATGAGGTCATTTATTGAAGCGGAAATGGTACACAGAAAACGCAAATAAATCCGCGATATTTTCAAAAACATTTTTTGCCAAATTTCGTGTTTTTGGAAGGTCAGTTCCCGCCGTTCAAGTAGATGGATGTTCACGAAAAACATTTTATATCATCCGAAACGTAAAAAACCTTATTGATCGCGGGTAACCATATCATTCAGTTGACAGATCTAAAAATTTGGCCCGAAAAATAGGTTTTTTAGAAATTTGATCGTTGTCAGGGTATTATAGCTTTGTGCAGCCCCAAAAGTTTGTAACGCCGCGAAATATTGGTCCTAGACCCACCTTTAAGTATACCGATCGTCATATCTCGATTAGCTGAGTCGATCTAGACATGTGTGTGTCCGTCCGTCTGTCCATTATAATTTGTAAACACGATGCAGGCCACAGTTATGGACCAATCTTCACGAAATTTTGCATGTATGATGGGTTCTGGCCAATGAAGACCCCTATTGTTTTTGGGAAAGATCGGTTAATATTTAGGGGATGAAATGGACCAAATACTAAATTTTTTTCGGCTTTTCTGGTCGCTCCAGAGGCCGCAATAATGGCCCGAACTTCGTGAAATTTTGCATGGAGAAGGGGATCGGGCCAAAGAATAAGCGTGCCTGTTTTGATAAAGATCGGTCAATATTTAGCGGGTCAAATGGACCCTGACTTTTGTGTGAAAAATTACAAAATTTGTATTTTATTGCCTATATATTTGCCCCTGAAGGACATAGACCCGAGAAGTTAATTGTATATCCAAGAGGAGTGGTTGGCCTTTAAATTAAGACCAATTATATTGTCGTATGTACTCGGATGTGGGAGTTACAACTAAATATTTACCGGTATCTCCGTATTCGTATATTATTTAGTAACCCATTATCACTCTAGAGAGCGGAACTATAGCGCTGATCGCTTTGAAATGTTCCATGAGGTTTCGGGTACCTCAAGAACAAAGCCTATAATTTTCGGTGATGATCAGATAATAATTTTGGAATGAAGTGGACCGAAAACTTAATTATTTGTGTTATTTTCGAGTCGATCTATGGACCACTAATGAAAGCCGAATATCACAACACAACCCACGGTGAAGGGAATCTGGACAATAGCTGTACTCAATACTCGTAATATTCGGAAAATATGTCAGTGTGAGGAAGAGGAGCTGTTTACCACTAATCGGGCAAGAGGGTGCAAATATCACGAAATATTGCCCAGGCTCGGAATAAACATCCGCAGAAAATTTGAGTTCCGTGGTAGTTGTGTAGGGTATCGTATGGTCGGCCCCGTCCGACTATACTGCTCTGCTCACTAATTTTAATTTTATATATGAAATTTCAGAAAAAAATGTTGGGGTTATTCTGCTATTTTACCCGAATTTCGCCGAAAAATTGACATTTATAATAATAAACAGTTTTT
>NW_026887329.1:0-11696 GCF_032173495.1 Musca vetustissima
CAATTACTTCTTCTGGTAATTTTCCCACATGGATCCTTCAGACGGTCTTCAATATGAAAATACTATAGTATACTTCGATCAACATATCTTTTTATTAAACGTGTATTAAGCGCAAATATGGACGATGACCATTCCAGCTGCCCGAAATGGGATAATAATCCAGAAAAAAATCTAAAAATGGTGTTAATTTACAAATGTACGTACATCTGTTATATTGACTGGTGGGTATGATGACTCATGGCGGAAATTACTGATTTGATACAAATTTTGCACATCGTAATATTCCAACTTAACATAAACCAAGTTAGGAGATCGTCACTCTTTCTGGTATCTCCCCTTCAAAATATATTAACATTTCACATATATTTTTACCTCACCTACATTAATTCCAATGATGCGATCTATAGGTCAACACTTGTTCGTACTTGTATGAAGCTTATTGAGTATACGTTTTGATCCAAACTTCACACAAAGTAATATTTTTAAGGGGAACACCTCCATTCTCTGTTTCACAAAATCGATTTTCTTATATTTTTTAATATGAACCTTCTCAAGATTGTATCTTAAAAATTTCAAGTGAATATCTCAAGGACTCTGGAAGATTTAGTCGATTTAAACGCGTTTTTCTCAAAACACCGCTATTACAATCGGTTCTAAACTTTAACATGATATTCTGGACCTTTTTTCAGCCTGGTTTGTGGTCAAAAAGGCGATTTCCCGACAAATAATTTTCCTAGGTCTTTCATATTGCTAATTTTCGAGCGAAGTCAAAAATCCTAGTTCCCACTAGAGCCATATATGTAGTCTTTTTAATGTTCCAGTGATAAGGACTTTTCTTTAATTATAAAAAACAATAGAACAACAAACGCAAAATGTTGTTTAGGGGTCTACGATCCGAAACGACTCGTGTCTCACTCGAAAAACGTCGATTTAAAGTCGTCGAAATTTGAATTCGAGTAACGGTTGGGGTCTCCATAACCCAACAACTTTGCAGAAAGTCGTCCTGATCATTTTCAGTATTTCGGGTTTTTGGAGAGTAAAAAATCCTTTGGACACAATCCTATATAAACATTCGTCCATATTATCCTTATTTTGAAGGTTTTAGTCGCAATTCCCAACTTTAAGTTTTGTAGTAATTTGTCAATTGTTCCAACATATTCCCTATATAAAAGTCCACCCAGTTTTGGTAATATATAGTTTGACATTTCGGGTTTTATAATATGTATATATATTTCCAAACATTTTTTGATATTGGTCTATGTTTTGACAAAACTTTCGTGTGATGCTTTCATCCCATTTTCGGTATTTTGAAAGTTTTACCCGAATTTTCCAACTAAAATGGGAAATGCCAAATCAGGTTCATGAAGGGTGAGACTCATAGTTGCAGAAAATTTTTTTGTACTGTACTTCTTACATCGAATTTTAATATTTTAAAAGTTTTAGCCCCATTTACCCACTGAAGTGGCTGTGAATAAAAATTTCTGCCCATTAAATATTCAATATGGGTGCAAAGGTCCACTTAACCCGCATATTAAATTTCCTACCTACTTTTTTTAGCCAGAGAGCATGTTATTTTTAAAGCATAAACAAATATAATTGCCAACAATTTACAAAAATGGACCGTAGACCGTTTTTAAAACCACACCCATTGGAGGATAAATATTCCCTAAGTTGTTTATTTATGTTCTGTGTATGAAAATATTAATGGGCCTTGTTCTGAAAGGGTTTCAGATGAGAGCTTTCCTTCACCCATATTACCCTACTCTAAACTAAACTTGGTTTGAATTTTTCTTACATCTCTAATTTTTAACTATTTGAAAAGATACATAAAAGATACATTTGTAATCTGAACATGAAGAACTAGCGAGTAGAGCAGTATAGTGGGACGTGGACGAATATTTAATTCGCATTCTTTGCACCCTCTTGGCCGATTAGAGGTCAACAGCTCTTGTATCACATTCTGGCATATTTTACGAATATTACTGAATATCAAAGCCCTTCTAATTAGTTGGTCAGATTCCCTTCCCCGTGTGTTGTGTTGTGATGTTCGGCTTATAATTGAGACCAGAAGAAGAGACACAAAAAAGTTGTCGACTCATTTCTTCCCATAAATATCATTTGATCATCAGCGAATATTATAGGCGTCGTTCTTGACCATAACTTCATGAACAATTTTAAAGCGATCATTGCAACATTTCGGTTCTCGAGTAGGGTAAAGGTAATACTAAACACAATATCAGAATACGTTGATCCCTGTAAAGTTTTAAGTATAACTCTCGAATCCGAGTACATACTTCTCTATAACTGGCATCAATTTAAAAGCCGACCACCCCTAAGTCCTTCTGGAGTAAATATATGCGGCACAGAATGCAAATTTTGCTCCTTCTTACACGAAAGTGTGGAGTAATTTGACCCGCTAAATATTGACCGATCATCATGAAAACAGTCGACCAGAAAAACAGACAAAAATAAAGTATTTCGTTTATTTCATCTCCTATATATTTGCCCATGATTATCAAAAAAAAATGGGTGTCTTGTTTGGACCGAACCGAATCTAAAAAATGGCAAAATTTCGTGATAATTGGTCTATTATTGTAGCCTGTAGCATGTTTACAAATGTCTAGATCCAATCAGCTGATGATGATGATTGAGATATTATTATCCGTATACTAAAAGGTGGGTCTAGTACCAATATTTCGCGGCACTACAAACTCTTTGGGTCACACAATGTTATAATACCCTTGCAACACATTTGTGTAGCCTAATAAAGTATCTCTGATCAGATGGAAGTATTTTTTATACCCTCCACCATAGTATGGAGGTTATATTAGTTTTGTTTTTCCGTTTGAAACGCATCGAAATAAACATTTCCGAATATATCATTTCCAAATATAAATCATTTCCGAATATAAAGTATATATATTCTTGATCAGCGTAAAATTCTATGACGATTTTAGCATGTCCGTCCGTCCGTCTGTTGTAATCACTCCAGCGACTAAAAGAATTGAGATATATCGCCAAAATTTTGCATAGAGTCGTCTTTTGTCTGCAGGCAGGTCAAGTTCGAAAATGGGATATATCGGTTCACGTTTAGGCATACCTCCCATATAAGGGTACCCCTCAATTTGCAGTATTTTGGGGTTCTTGTGCGCGTTTTTCAACCGAATTCGCTGACATTTTGTACATTGAGTTCTTATTGGGTAGCAAATCTCTCCACTAAAAGTTATAAATATGGGTCCATATTTTCGGATAGCCCCCATATAAGGGTACCCCCCAATTTTCCGTATTTTGGGGGTTTTGATCGCACTTTTTTCACCGAATTGGCTGTTATTAATACTCTGAGTTCTTATTGGGTAGCAAATCTCTCCACTAAAAATTATAAATATAGGTTAATTTTTTTTCGGATAGCCCCCATATAAGGGTACCCCCCCAATTTTCGGTATTTTGAGGTTCTTGAGCGCGTTTTTCAACCGAATTCGCTGTAATTTGGTATTTTGTAGTCGTATATGGTAAAAAATCTTTCTACCAAAAATTATTAATATTCACCCCCTTTTAGATGTAGTCCCCATATAACCTCTCTTTTATATTAAAATAGTTAGCTGATTTAATCTGCGTTTTGAGTTTGGTTCTAAGACTCTGTTGTAATCATTTCATCATGCGGATGAGATAAAAATTAGAACATAACGTTCGATAATGAACTATAGCCGCATTTAGGGCTAGCCCCTGTGTGAAGGTTCCAGCAGTGGACCGATATTCCCCATCTTCGAATTTGAATTAAGTTTGGAAGAAATAATAAGATAAGGCAAAGTTTGGATGAAATCTAAATTTTCTGAAACGTATTTGGCCCAAAGAAACATGGGGACTAGAACCAATATTTCGATTAGGCACATTTTCACGGTGTTAAAGTGTATACACCCTCATCAGCCATAAGGCTGAGGGTATAATTACCCATTAAAAATTTCTGAAATTTGTATTATGGTTGACATAATTCTAGTACCTGTCAGTATATCTATTGTGGAGGGTATCCAAAGTTCGGCCCGGCCGAACTTAACGCTTTTGCACTTGTTGATGTTAAAGATGCACCTCACACAGGTAGGCTGGTCGTCGAAAATTCGATAAAATCGGAGAAATGATAGAAGTTGAAAGGCATGTTAGCTATCGTAACATCGCCCAGGAGCTAAAAATTAACCATGAAACAGTGTTAAACCATTTACAAATGATCAGAAACGACCAGAATTGGCTAACAGGATTGGAATCGTGTTCCACCAGGACAACGCTACGGCACTCACATCTACTGTGATTCGCCACAAAAACAATGTTAAGTAGACCCAAGAATCTGATGAATTTTTTCTGGCTCTCAAATTTCACTACCAAAAATTATCAGTATTGATCCCGTTTTGGTGTAGCCCCATATAACGGCAATATATGATTTAAATTCTCAAAATATCTAATAATGGGGTTATTAGATATTTTGAGAATTTAAATCATATATTTGTCATGCGTTTTTCGGTATGTTCAAGGTCCTATTATAACGTGATTTTTTTTCTAGGAGCCCTCATTAATTTTAGATATATCAAAGGTAATCCTCATGTTAGAGGCTATAAAAAGTATAGCCGGATCGAAGTTAACAATGTTTTACTTGTTTCTATAAAAAAATTGTAAGAACCTTGGGTCCATTTTTTCGATAGAAAAAAAAAATCAACAGACCTTTGATTTAAGTTTTTTTTTTCTGTAGAAAAAAATGTTAGATCCTTAGTTCTAATATTTCCCTCTAGAAAAAATCGTCAGATTCTTGGGTCTCAACATTTTCTATAGAAACAAATCTTCAAACCTTATTTTTTTATAGAAAAACAACTTGGAATTAATTCACTTGAAAAATTTCGTTGTTGTACCAACGATTGATTTTTTGCTAAGTCAAAATAAAGTCAATTCTGCTGTATGGGCCAGCTCTCGTGTACACCTTTAGTTATAGATTTGAGATAATTTTTTTAAGTATTTTTTTATTTTTCGAGTCTAGCTAATGCTTAAAGTTTTACAATGAAAATGAAAGCATTTGAGACGCATTTCGCCTTTAGTTAAGCTGCTCATCATGCATATTAGGCTTTAAAAAGGTCGTATGTTGATGACTTGTATTTATGTCGCAGTTGATGTGAAATTGCATCTGCGAATTAAATTCAAATTTGTCAAGGATCGACATTTGCCTTTACTCTAGACCAGTGTTGGGCAAAATTAAATTGAGAGCAAGTGTGTGCGAGCGTAACTGAGAATTCACCATTAAAAACGACTGACGTAAGGAGAAAGAAAGAGAACATGTGTTTACCCATCGACCCTCAGTTACGGTAGCGTATATGGGTAAGCATGCCTGCTCTATACCTTAATCCGAATCAGCCCAGTGTTACACACACACATAATCCCTAGGACCTACATAAATGGCCTATGAAATATTTCCGAAAAATTTAAAGGAAAAAAGTTCTGGGTCGATGCGGGATAAGGTCGGCTCGAAAGAGAAAACTGACTGAAACTCATTCAAATGATCATGGCCCTTTCATGCAAAATTCAAATAAACAATAGTTTCAATTAAATATAAATAGAAACTAGGTATTTTATGTCTTACCTCTTTTCCGAAAAAAATTCTGTAGCACAGTGTTGTTAATAGCAGGACATTTTAGATGTAACCAACAAAAAATAGAAGAAGTGCGTCGATTTACAGTCACAGTTGGTGTTGTTCAAATATTATGAGATTTTTTTTTCTTCTGCCACTGACTTCTTAATGGTGACTGAGGTTGTTAAACGAATTTCGAATGGATGCTGTTCGGTGTTTTTTGTTTCGTTTTTTTGCAGGAAATATTATTTTTGGGTTTTTACTTTTAACTTTTACTTGGGTTTCTTTTAACATACACACACACGTACATATATATATTTACTTTTTTATTTATGTAGATATTTTTTTGTGTTATTAAGGACGGTCGGTTGTTGTTGGTATGCTTTTTGGTTGTACATATATAATACTATTAATATATATGTTGTTTTATTTAATATTTGTCATATGTGTATATAACTTTCACTTTTTTCCGGATCTTTGTCGTGTTTTTGTGGGGGGGTATTTGATTTTTGGCTGCAATTTAACTTTGGAGTTGAAAGAGGAAGAAGAATAAAAATAAAAATAAGTTGGGTTATATTATTTTGATGGGTTTGAGCTACAACACGTTTACAATATACAGCGTTTTGTTGTTATTTTTAGTTTTTTTTTTTTATTTTCATTGAAAACTACACCACAGGTCTTAGGATTATTATTTTTTTTTTTCATTCCCAACTATTCACGTCTTTGGGTTATTTACTTTTTTCGGTGAGTGCACCACTACAACTCGGCGGACGTGCAATACATTCTAATAATATTATAGTATTTCTCCCCCATCCCTCTCGTCCCGGGGAAGTGCTACAGTTTTGGCGTTACAATGGCCTTTTTAGCAGCTGTTTTGCACTTCCTTAGGAGCGTATACCTAACCTACAAAAAATGTTGCTCATACGCCACAAAGTCAACGAGTACAGGCGCCTATGTGTGTAAGTCTTGTTGTCGTTGCTATTATTTCTATTTTCCTGTTATTTCTATTCAACACCATGCATTTTCACACGCTCAATTTGTTGCCTTTTCCACATTTATGACTTTCTAGTTTGGAATTTTAAACAAGATTCGTATTTGAGGTTTCTGTGTTTATTTTCCTATTTTCCGTTTTTGGAACACAAAGTCAATAACTTTGTTGTTATCGAGTGTGTGTGCGTTCGGGTGTGTCTTTGTGTATATGTGTAAATGTAGTTGTTAGTTTTCAATTGCCGGGTTTATTTCACTTGTCCTGCATTTTGTTTTTCTTTTTTCGTTTTGCAGTTCAGTTGCCAATGTTTGTTAGTTTTCTTTGTTAGCTTTTCATTTTTCCACTTGGCCGGATGTTTGTTTGCTCGCCGAGTTCATTGTCTTTGTGTTCGAAAAAGAATGTGTCGGAGTCGAGGGGGTGGTGTTGTTGATTTCTTTGATTTTTTTCTATATTTTTGGATTCAGATCAAGGCTTTATTTTTTGTCGAAGGAAAACAAAATATTTATATGTTTTGTTGGCTTATGTATTTATTTCCTATTTTGTATTTTCATTGGCCAAAGATGTTTTTTACTGACTACCATTTCTTTTTTTAGTATTTATTGACAAAATATATATGTATGTATTTCCCCAGTTATTCAATCTTCTCATACGATACATACATAAATATATTTGTTTTTTTTTTTTTGTTTAGTATTTCTTTTTTCTCAATCTCAAGGATAAATCACAGAAAATAAGTTATGGCACATTCACACAGCCATAGAAACGTAAAAAAAAACAACATGTTATGACCAAATCACAAAAATAAATTGGACCAGATAAACAGAAACGAAACACACATAAAAATCAAATGGGAAAAGATTTATCGAATAATAATAAAAAATAAAATAATTGGAGACATATGTGCGACAAAATATATGGACATTCTTGGTCGGTTTTTTCTTAAGAATTTGACAATAAGAAAGATATATATATATATATATATATATAATTTCGTGATACGGAGGCAATTCCGAATTAAGGACTTTTAAAGACATTCCGATAGGAATTTTATAGACTAGAGTGAAAAATTCTGATAACGTGATTATTCGTCTATGCATTTTTTACCCTCCAGAATTTCAATATCACAAATTTCAACAAAATCTGTAGAAATAATTTAAATTTGGAGCACTTTTAAAGGAACAACTGTGGTCCGATTACTTGCACACTTTGCATAATTTTCACACTACGAGTGTGAAAATTATTTACAAAATATTATTTCAAAAAACCACGCTTTCGGGTCTGATTATCGAAAATGTCTTGACAAGTCTTCGAAAATACATCTCAAATTTCCTAGTCATAAGATTTCATAAAAATAAAATATTTAAAAAAATTCAACATATAATTTGGTACTGCAAAACATTCGAATCTATTTTAAACACTGCAGCACTCAGCACTGCAAAAAATTGTGCAGATATAGCCGACTAATTCTGTTTAAATAAAGATACAGCTCTCAATATTGAAGACAGAGCTTTGAAATTTTGAACATACATTGATACAACTTCTAGGATGTTTAGATTGAAAATGGGTCGGGCCTTTTTTGGGTAGTACAATATTCGATACTTTGAGGATTTTGGGTAGGTTCTTCATCCTAATTTGTTGTATTTTTTCTCTGGGTTCAGTGTTTCCTATATAATGGGTTAATGATTCCATACCAAGGCTCCTCTTAAATTCCTGTTTTAACATAGAATATAAGGAAATTTCAATGCGTCAATGTGAAATCGAAGCTACTTCCATCATCCGTTGAAATAGTGAGCTGATATGTGCCCCGAGTTCACACATAAGAACTATAAAAAAATGTTTAGGCGTCGGGTTAGTTGCCCACACTTGGAAAACCCCTCATTCTATGAAAATACAACAAAAAAGAAAATTAAGCCTACCTAATGCTGACGACACCCTCCAGATTCACTCCAGTAGATGAGCGAATTGCTATAATCCGTATAAAAGCGAAGTTTTTCTACATCAGTCTTATCAGCAACCATACTCCGACGGAAGACAATGATGAACAGACCAAACATACCTAGAAACAGTATATGGCCCCTGCCCTGGTCATGACATTAAAATTCTGCTAGGAGATTTCAATGCAAAAATCGGAAGGGAAAATATGCGGTGGGGCCAAAACCGTTGAAAATTCATTGAAAATTCAGCCTCCATGAAGAAGCATCCGGCAACCGCAGGTGGTTAGATACCCCAGAACCAATAAGAGATGACGGTATAGAGTGTATACCACCTAGCCAAGATGAGATCAGAATAGCAATCAATCGGCTGAAGAATAAAAACGCAGCAGGTGCCGACGGGTTACCAGCCGAACTATTCAAGACCAGTGGTCAGACGCTGATCAGGAGCATGGACTAACTGAGTAGCACAATTTGGCTAGAGGAATCCATGCCTAATGATAGGCACCTCAGCATCCTGCGTCCCGTCCACAAAAAAAGGAGACAAGACGATATGTGCCAACAATAGAGGAATAAGTCTCCTTCCCATCGCATATAAAGTGGTATCCAGCGTTCTGTGAGAACGATTAAAGCCAATGGTCAATGACGTATCAAGCCAATACGATTTCAAGTCTGGCAAATCACCATTGACCAGAGTTTCACTCTGTGCCAAATCCTAGAAAAGACCCACGAAAAATACATCGATACATTCCACCTATTCGACGACTATAAAGCCGCATGTCAGTCATGTCTGCATTCGGCATTCCTGCAAAATTATTACGACAATGCAGGGATGGAATGGACCTCTCGGAGCCCTAACGAGGATTCAGACAAGGTGACAGTTTGTCGTGTGATCTTTTTAACATCCTGCTGGAAATGGTCATACGAGATGCCAATGTGAACAGAAATGACACTCTGTACACCAAATAGCATAGGTTACTCGCTTACGCCGATGACATCAATATTAAGGGTCGAACATTGCGAGCGGTAACAGCCATCATTGAACAAATGGAGAAGGAGTCTGCCAAAGTGGGACTGGCAGTAAATATCGAAAAGACCAATCTGATGGTATCTAAGCGCAAGACGTACAGTAGACTCGGACCCCACTTGAGAACTGCAGCTTCGAGGTAGTCAAAGATTTAATATACCTTGGTACAGCCATAACATAAACTAATGACATCAGTTTTGAAATGCGGAGAAATGACGGACCAAACTCACACTCTACAAGACGCTGATATTACTAGTGATGTTGTATGGATCTGAAGCATTTCCATTGTGTGGGGGAATCCTCATCCATTCTCACAAAATGACCTAGCCAACGTCGTTGCTGTTTAGAGGCAGCTCTTGGAGTGTTTCAGAGAAAAATTCTCCGGAAGATCTATGTGTCGACGGTGAATATCGCCGTCGAATGAACCATCAACTGACATTTACATAGTCAGACACATGGAGCTGCAGCGACTACGTTGGCTAGGTCATTTTGTTAGAATGGATGAGGGTGACGCAGCACAAAAGGCATATAAAAGCGAGCCAACTGGTGGTTCACCCAAAAGGGGAAGGCCACGAATTCGATTAAATGGAAGATAACATTTCGGAACGTGGTCTTTAGATTAATTGTTTCAAGTTCGCTATTTATCGGTTCAAACGTTGATAGATATCCCCAAGTGCTTGTGCTAGTTAGGCCGAAAATATATTATAACCGTATAGTATAGACGATTACCAATAGGATAATTACCTCCTCTATCAAGGACGAAAATCGAAAAATGATACGAAAAAATATTAAAAAAAAAAGCATGAACTGTTTCTTTTAAGCAGTTTGTTTAATTTCAAAACACATATTTCATTGGGTTCTTCTCTTTTTATTTCAAAATAATTTCCAAAGTTGTTCTTAAAAATCTTCCAAATTTATATGCCATACTTATACCATCTCCAGTAGATTCCATAAAAACCCCTACATATATAATTCCACAAATCCCCCCGGTGAATACATGATATTGAATTTAAAAACTAATTATTGAAAATTATTACAAAAATTTACTCAACCTTAACGACTGTTCGTTCAGATGATGAAACGCCATGAACATAAAAAACCCATGAACTATCAACAGCAACAAAAAATGTTGAGGAGAAATACCCTCTTACATGTTTTATGTTCATAGCTGTGATGATGAGTTAAAGAGCTGCATATGTAAGTGTAGGTGTGTGTGTAAGTGAGGAAGTGTGTGGATCTACATTAAATCCTATAATTATGGCACCCGCATCGACACTTTTGTTAACTCGTAAAAAACGAAGTGACATAGACACTGACGGTGCATGAAAAAAAGTTACTATTTTTTCTTGCCCCACCGCCCACACTCCTCTCCCTGTGAAACTATACACTCATACATGAGACATTCAGTCATCCATCCATCCATTCGTTAGTTCGTTCAGATACATTTTTAGTGCAATAACTACAACAAACATTCAACAGCATTTAAGCATGTGTATGTGTGTGTAAAGCCAGATGATATTAGAGAATGTTATAACTGTGTGTAACACTGTATCTCATTGGGTGTGTGCGAGTATGCGTTTGTGTGTGTTGGAAGTATAAATGTGCATAAAAAAGAAGCTGCCGCTGCTGCTATTAAATTTCATGTTTCTTTAGTGTGCCATTCTGTAAACGAATGTAAATACATAATTCAGGTTCGTTTGTTCGTTCGCTTATTCGTTTTTTGTTATACACTTTTTTCACTGCTCATACATAATTGAAACAATAACATTTGCTTTTATGTGCTTTCTTTTTTTTTGCATTTCCTTCCTGTTTACATTTTGTGTGTTTGTGTTTCATTGCGTTTTTTGTTTTGTTCGTTGTCCCCTTGTAATGCCCTGAGATTTTTAATAGCTTCAGACGACAGAAAAACAATTTCGCTGTTTTTGTCTCTCTACTTGCTGGTTTATTTAGTTTGTGTCATAAAATCGGTTAAAGGTTGCTACCTCTTAAATGGTTAACCACAAATTGACAGTGACAATTTTTGAGTAAATGTTGGCCAGACACCAATATTCAAAATGTGTGCATGCTGACTATACTTTGGCATATCAAAATTTCAATTATATATTTTGAATATTGAAAAAAATATTCTTTAAAAAATCTATGCCTTGA
>NW_026887330.1:0-11729 GCF_032173495.1 Musca vetustissima
CTAGGATAGGCCCTGAAAAAATATTCTTTAAAAAATCCACGCCTTGTATAGGCCTTGAAAAAATATTTGGGAAGAAAAAATTAAATTCTATGGGAAAAAATACCAATAGACCTTGAAAAAAAATATTCTTTAAAAAGCCACGCCTAGGATAGGCCCTGAAAAAAATATTCTTTAAAGAGCCACGCCTTGTAAAGGAATAGAAAAAAATATTCTTTAAAAAATCCACGCCTTGTATAGGCCTTGAAAAAATATTCTTTAAAAAATCCACGCCTTGTATAGTCCTTGAAAAAATATTCTTTAAAATCCACGTCTAGGATAGGCCTTGAAAAAATATTCTTTAAAAATCCACGCCTAGGATAGGCCCTGAAAAAAATATTCTTTAAAAATCCACGCCTAGGATAGGCCCTGAAAAAAATATTCTTTAAAAAATCCACGCCTTGTATAGGCCTTGAAAAAATATTCTTTAAAAAATCCACGCCTTGTATAGGCCTTGAAAAAATATTTGGGAAGAAAAAATTAAATTCTATGGGAAAAAATACCAATAGACCTTGAAAAAAAATATTCTTTAAAAAGCCACGCCTTGTATAGGCCTAGAAAAAAATATTCTTTAAAAAGCCACGCCTTGTATAGGCCTAGAAAAAATATTCTTTAAAAAGCCTCGCCTTGTATAGGCCTAGAAAAAAATATTCTTTAAAGAGCCACGCCTTGTAAAGGAATAGAAACAAATATTCTTTAAAAAATCCACGCCTTGTATAGGCCTTGAAAAAATATTCTTTAAAAAATCCACGCCTTGTATAGGCCTTGAAAAAATATTCTTTAAAAATCCACGTCTAGGATAGGCCTTGAAAAAATATTCTTTAAAAATCCACGCCTAGGATAGGCTCTGAAAAAAATATTCTTTAAAAATCCACGCCTTGTATTGGCCTAGAAAAAAATATTTTTTAAAAAGCCACACCTTGTATAGGCCTAGAAAAAAATATTCTTTAAAAATCCACGCCTAGGATAGGCCCTGAAAAAATATTCTTTAAAAATCCCCGCCTAGGAAAGGCCCTGAAAAAATATTCTTTAAAAATCCACGCCTAGGATAGGCCTTGAAAAAAATATTCTTTAAAAACCCACGCCTAGGATAGGCCCTGAAAAAAATATTCTTTAAAAATCCACGCCTAGGATAGGCCTTGAAAAACTATTCTTTAAAAATCCACGCTTAGGATAGGCCCTGAAAAAATATTCTTTAAAAATCCACGCCTAGGATAGGCCCTGAAAAAATATCATTAAAAAATCTACGCCTAGGATAGGCCCTGAAAAAATATCATTAAAAAATCTACGCCTAGGATAGGCCCTGAAAAATATCGTTAAAAAAATCCACGCCTAGGATAGGCCCTGAAAAAAATATCGTTTAAAAAATCCACGCCTGGGATAGGCCCTGAAAAAATATCGTTTAAAGAATCCACGCCTGGGATAGGCCCTGAAAAAATATCGTTTAAAAAATCCACGCCTAGGATAGGCCCTGAAAAAATATCGTTTAAAAAATCCACGCCTAGGATAGGCCCTGAAAAAATATCGTTTAAAAATCCACGCCTAGGATAGGCCCTGAAAAAATATCGTTTAAAAATCCACGCCTAGGATAGACCCTGAAAAAATATCGTTTAAAAAATCCACGCCTAGGATAGGCCCTGAAAAAATATCGTTTAAAAAATCCACGCCTAGGATAGGCCCTGAAGAAATATCGTTTAAAAAACCCACGCCTAGGATAGGCCCTAAAACAATATCGTTTAAAAAATCCACGCCTTCTATAGGTGTTAAGTCCGCACTATAGGGACTTGGGTGGTTGGCAGGTACAGTGCAACGAATCTCCCGATAGAGTCAGTACGCCCAATGCGTACTCGTGAGCAAAAATAAATAGAAATAAAACACAATATGTTTATGAATAAAAGGTTCGACCAATGCCGATATTTATTAGTTGGTAACGATATTACCTTTAATGTACAACAATATGTACGATGGCTTACTATTTAAGCCTGGGTGTTTACAACAAGATGTGTGGCCAGTAGGTTGCAACGAAAGTTCAAGTTAATAATAATGTTGTTTGTTGACACATAGATGACTAAAGGTGGCGCAATAGCAAAATGTCAACAAATGTCCGCTGAAATCTGTCAGCCTCATACTATTACAAGGATGTAATAAAAAGGAGTAGACAGATTTCAACGGCTACGACCTTTCAAATTAAAGGCTAACTATTTAACCATTTTAAGGAGCAATTCTCGCTTAAACATTTGCCGCCTCCCTTGAAACATCCATATGTTTTAACAAATATAATAAATTATAAATAACGGCATAGTGCATGGTGAGCAAAGCCTTTTACATTTTTTCAATATATATTTTTTTCAATCTTTTTTTACTTTTTTCAAATAACAATCTTACTTGCTAACGAAAGGGCCATTAGGGACCCCGCGGTTGTGTGAGGCCAGAAAGGACCTATGGTACGAAAGGGCCATTAGGGACCCCGCGAAACGATAGAGCCATGAAGGACCCCGCGAAACGAATGAGCCATTAGGGACCCCGCGAAACGAAAGGGCCATTAGGGACCCCGCGATTTGTGAGCCAAATTGTGTGACATTTGTTGAGGGCCGCCTTACAACGATTTCGTACGATTTACGAAAACCACTATTTTATAGGACCAGTAATTATCCAGCCGAATTTTGTATTTTGAGCGAGCATCGATCCAGACGAAAGTGGAAAACTATGATTTTGTATGATTTGTGGATACAAGTCTGCTCCTATCAAAATATCTACTGGACGAGATTCAAGGAAGTCAGGATCTGCCAAAACTATATTTGACAAATCCGATTTAATGTCCGAGATAGTGGAAGACGATGGGAGATTCCCCGATATGGAATCTACTACCAATGCTGACGTTTCCAAACTGTGCGACCTATTACGACAACTACCCAGTGTAAATGAACATATTTTTCGACAAGTTGTGGCAACAGTACTATTTATTCCACGAATTGTCGAAATTGTGGGTTTAACCGGCAATTTCAATTTCTTCTGAAGCCGTTCAGAAATGAAAGACGACTCAGAAGCCGGATCTATTAACGCCCGAGCAGGAAAACAAGCACCATGGTGAACAATATTGACCATGGCTGTTCCCAATAGAACTGCTGTGTTTTGCGCGGCGTGAAATGTTTGCCGAATAGCAGTGTGCGATGCGGGTGGATCAACCACAGTGGAAGAGGACGAACCATTACTATTTACATTAAAATTTCGTGCTCGAAAAGCTGGTGCCGAAGACGATAAATTAGAATGTGTGGGAGTCACCATCTGACTCGGAGCGCTCACAATAGAGCTATATCTGTGCAATAGAGTATGATGTCTCTGATTGCACTTTCGACAAGTACGACTGTTACAATTTTTGACTTCGTGTCCCCTACGAAGACAATTTACACACAAACGATGCCTTTTAACTAATTTAAATCTATCGACAGGTGTACAATTTACAAACCGATAGCAATAATGTATTGTATGTTGCTCTGAACAAAGAACGCAACATGAATCAGGCGACGAACGAGGATTGGAAGCTATACATTTACGAGATACGGAACTCTTTCTATTATTTGAGTTTGACACAGTATTACCATTTCTCATCTCATGCAAACACAGAAGAGTTCGAATTCTCTCTGTCAAGAATGCATCTAACTCTTTCCAAGATGAAAGAGACGATTTGGATTTTACACTTTGCTCCCATAAAGCGTGTGTCAATTTGGGTAATTTTTGCAAACAAAGAAATACCACAATCGGATCCCAATTATCGGTAGGTATGTCATAGATTGCCATTGCGGAAAGACAACTATTAATTCCGCGTTGAAGCGACTTTAGTCCCGAACTACTTTCCTGATCCAGCACAGGAAGACCGAACAAAGTCTTTAAATGGCTATGTACAATCAAACGTGGATTATTATAAGTGGAATTCAAGGCATTCCACGCAGGTTCAAAACTCCGATGAGTTAGAGGAAATTTCGAGACAATTTCTCGAGCCTCACCACTAGTTTTACTCACCAGATGACATAGACGCTCAATGTCTGTCAATCGGGAGTTATTAATATAAACCGCACCAAATAAATCTCTGAAAGTGGGCCAATCAAGAATATTTCCACTGAAAATATCGATATTGCATGGAGGAATCGCGAGATTATGAAGGTTATCAACATTAGGAGAATCAACAACAAAGCTTTGACCTATTCTAGTATTCCCAATATTCAATATTTCGGAACTAGATGTCTGTGTTCCAGCATCACAAGAAGTGTGGGACGACGAGCTCATGTTATGAAAGGAGGCATCAACTGACGGCTTTCCCGGAAGAATATTATCGGGATGCTCCGTTACTGAAACAACTGAATTGCTAGGGGAATTCGGGGTCGATCTCTTAGAATTTCTAATCTTAGATAACAATCTATTTATAGTGGATATGCAAACCCTGTATTCTTTAGATGAAACCTCATACTTGCTATATAATAAATCAAGATTTTCAGGACTATCAATATGTGAGAGACAATTATTAAAAGTTTCCTCAACCGATTTCCACAATTTTTTAATTTCATCACTTCTAACCTCAAGATCATAAATATCTAATTCGTCTTCCTTCAATGCACCGAAGTGTGCAGCGAATCTCACCATAGAGTTGGAAGCATGAATGAATAAGTCCAAAGGAGTGAAAGCCATTATTTAAATCTAACCAAAATATTAAACAATTACAAGTTCAAGACAAATCAGTGGAACATACAAGAAATGTTAAATTCAAATAAAATTAACACAAACAGAATAAAAACTTGCAAAATTTCAAATAAAAATTCAAAAATTATTCCAGAGGGAACGAAATGTCCCAAAAATTTAATATTTGGAAAATAATCTGCGAATCAGATTATATTTATATAACTTTCAATAAACTTTAGCCAGAATTGCTTAAAAAGACGACAAATCAAATATGAGATATTTAAATACCAAATAACATGTACCAAATCCAATTGTAGCTTTTACCAAAATAACAAAAACAAAAAAGTAATTAGGTTCACCAAGAAACTAATATGTAAAATATACACCCTACACAATACAAAAGTCCAAACGACCAATTGTAGGGCACAAAATATTTACAATATTAAATAAAAATTAAAAACAACAGATGCTTTTAGTTTGCACCGAAATGCAGAATAAATATTTAAAATCAAAAATATTAAATATAAGCAACAATATGCTAGATATTCACCCTACACTATACAAAAGTCCAGTTGACCGATTGTAGGGTGCACTGGATTTTAAAATGTCCAAAAATATTTAAGTATTATTCCCTGACACAAATATTATATTTACCATAAAATATAATAATATGTGTCACTGTCCTAATATAACAGCCAGGGACTGTGTAATAATACACTGGCCGGAGACCGTGCAATAAAACGGACACAACAGAAAAGGGAATATGCGAAAATGTAATATGTATGCTTACATGCGTGTGTATATCTATTAGCATGTAAGTGACTGGCTGATCAACTAGCCAGAACAACAAAGCGACGATGCTGGAGTATGTAACTATACGTGCGTGTGTTAATCAACAAATAGGTAGCCACGAATAGGCTGTAAACGTACGTATGTCACACGCGTATATATGAATATATTTTTGTGTATTTTTGTAAGAGGTGATATGCAAATAAAAGATCAATAGAATAAAAGCGAAGTTCTTCAAGGAATTTTACGAAAACAAATTGAAGAACGTAAACGATATTTTCTCTACGAATTTAGAGAAAAACAAAAAGTAACCAAATATAAAGAAGAATTATCACTTTTTGTTTTGGTACAAATGTTCCCGTATGACTGTCCGCGAATGGACTTTGACCGATCGCCAACAAAAGGAGGGAATCCGTGACGCGTTGTAACGACGGCCACACAAACAAACGAAACACTTTATTTTTTTTCTTGTAATTGCTCACTTGCACTATACGTACCAAGATAAATATATTTAGGTTTAGGTGGACTGTATATAATTCCAATTCCAGCTGCAAAATCCGGATCGATTGGACCAAATGTTAAGTCCGCACTATAGGGACTTGGGTGGTTGGCAGGTACAGTGCAACGAATCTCCCGATAGAGTCAGTACGCCCAATGCGTACTCGTGAGCAAAAATAAATAGAAATAAAACACAATATGTTTATGAATAAAAGGTTCGACCAATGCCGATATTTATTAGTTGGTAACGATATTACCTTTAATGTACAACAATATGTACGATGGCTTACTATTTAAGCCTGGGTGTTTACAACAAGATGTGTGGCCAGTAGGTTGCAACGAAAGTTCAAGTTAATAATAATGTTGTTTGTTGACACATAGATGACTAAAGGTGGCGCAATAGCAAAATGTCAACAAATGTCCGCTGAAATCTGTCAGCCTCATACTATTACAAGGATGTAATAAAAAGGAGTAGACAGATTTCAACGGCTACGACCTTTCAAATTAAAGGCTAACTATTTAACCATTTTAAGGAGCAATTCTCGCTTAAACAATAGGCCTTGAAAAAAATATTCCTTAACAAATCTTTGATTTCTGTCTTCGATTTTTTTCATTGCAATTTTTCTTTCTATTTTTTTTTTTTTTTTTTTGTCATTTTTATCTCTGTCCTATAGAGATTAATTCCCCTTAGGAGGCCATTTAAAATTCAGTGTTGAACAGGAACATTTTTCAAATTAATTAAAATGTCAGAATGCTTTAAAGCCATCATAAATTAATAAATTAATTTCCTATTTATGGTTGCTAAGTTTATGATTCCCAATATTTATAAAGGCCATTTGGTAAAAGGAAGATACGGACGGCAAAGCTCGTTATAAAAACGCTATTGAACATTAATAACATCATTCCATAGTGTAATATAGGGTGGGGGTGGTTACTTTGGAAATTACTTTTTAATCAAAGATAACAATAATCAACTGATATATAAATGACAAATTTTTTGTTGAACCCTAAACAAAATTTTGCCCCAAAAGAAAATTCTCAAAATTCAAATTTCAGATTTTGTCCACATTCCACCCTAATATCCCCACTTTTATGTTAACTTCAATGAATGAAAGACTTAATTAAAAAATATAATGAGAAACTAATCTCAAGAGAAAATTCTATATTGCCAAGGGATGCTGGTGGCGCTGAGGGGTGGGTGTGCAGCTTCGACTCGACTCGAGAGGCCAAAGCAACAGATAATCAAGTTCAGCAGAAGAACAAAAATCGTTATATACAGCCTTAAGAGCCAACTCGCTACCAAAGTACTTGAATATTGACCTTTTTTGCCACCATAACCTAGAAAACTATAAATTATAGAAAAACAATGGAGTCGTCAAAATGTTCGAGGCGGCACTTGCAACAGTTTCATAAGTGGTTCGGTTTTAACCTCATTATTTTTATTATTATGCTGCTGATATTTCTCTTTGTGTATATACTTTAGTGACTTTCTTTATATTTTTCTTCTTCTTTACAGCTCAACAGTATGCCAGTGCCTTTCATACATTGGCAGCAGCCATAAACTTACGCAAGGATAATGCCGACTGTTATATGCTATTGGGTAGTAAGTAGAGCGCAATTTTACTACATTACAAACACACACACATACATAAATATATTATGTTATTCAGCATATCATTGGAAATCTATATTTAAGATAAGGTAATTGTAGATTCGCTTTTGAAAATGTATGTATATGTTATACTGGTACACAGTAGGGGTAGCAGAAGGTATTGATATTTGCCATCGATTTTCCGGATAATACACAACCCGACAATCTTTAAGGATAATATTCTTTGAAACAACCTCGCCTTGTAAAAAAATTCTTTATTAAAAACATATTTTACTATATTTAAGGACTTTCTGGCGTATAAGTGCTGTCAACAGTCATACGACACAATGTACGCTAATGTAAAAATTATTGTTTAGCCCTTGAAAAACGCAACAAAGCCTTGTAGAGCTTCCAAAAAAATATTCCTTAACATAAGAAAATATTTTATAAAAAATCCGCACCTTGTATAGGCCTTAAAAATATTCTTTAAAAAAGCCACACCTTGTATAGGCCTTAAAAATTATTCTTTAAAAAAGCCACATCTTGTATAGGCATTGAAAAAATATTCTTTAAAAAATCCACACCTCGTATAGGTCTTGAAAAATTATCTTTAAAGAATCCACGCCTTGTGTAGATACTTCAAAACTATTCTTTAAAAAATCCACGCCTTGTGTAGATCCTTCAAAAATATTCTTTAAAAAATCCACGCCTTGTGTAGATCCTTCAAAAATATTATTTAAAAAATCCACGCCTTGGATAGGCCTCTGAAAAATAATCTTTACAAAATCCACGCCTTGTGTAGATTCTTGAAAAATATTCTTTAAAAAAATCCACGCCTTGGATAGGCCTCTGAAAAATAATCTTTACAAAATCCACGCCTTGTGTAGATTCTTGAAAAATATTCTTTAAAAAAATCCACGCCTTGTGTAGATCCTTCAAAAACATTCTTTAAAAAATCCACGTCTTGTGTAGATCCTTCAAAAATATTCTTAAAAAAATCCACGCCTTGTATAGGCCTTGGAATATAATCTTTAAAAAATCCACGCCTTGTGTAGATCCTTCAAAAATATTCTTTAAAAAATCCACGCCTTGTGTAGATCCTTCAAAAATATTCTTTAAAAAATCCACGCCTTGGATAGGCCTCTGAAAAATAATCTTTACAAAATCCACGCCTTGTGTAGATTCTTGAAAAATATTCTTTAAAAAAATCCACGCCTTGTGTAGATCCTTCAAAAACATTCTTTAAAAAATCCACGTCTTGTGTAGATCCTTCAAAAATATTCTTAAAAAAATCCACGCCTTGTATAGGCCTTGGAATATAATCTTTAAAAAATCCACGCCTTGTGTAGATCCTTCAAAAATATTCTTTAAAAAATCCACGCCTTGTGTAGATCCTTCAAAAATATTCTTTAAAAAATCCACGCCTTGGATAGGCCTCTGAAAAATAATCTTTACAAAATCCACGCCTTGTGTAGATTCTTGAAAAATATTCTTTAAAAAAATCCACGCCTTGTGTAGATTCTTCAAAAATATTCTTTAAAAAATCCACGTCTTGTGTAGATCCTTCAAAAATATTCTTTAAAAAATCCACGCCTTGTATAGGCCTTGGAATATAATCTTTAAAAAATCCACGCCTTGTATAGGCCTTGAAAAAAATTCTTTAAAAAATCCACGCCTTGTATAGGCCTTGAAAAAAAAAATTCTTTAAAAAAAATCCACGCCTTGTGTAGATCCTTGAAAAATAATCTTTAAAAAAATCCACGCCTTGTGTAGATCCTTGAAAAATAATCTTTAAAAAATCCACGCCTTGTATAGGCCTCCAAAAAATATTCTTTAAAAAATCCACGCCTTGGATAGGCATCCGATAATAATCTTTAAAAAATCCACGCCTTGGATAGGCCTCCGATAATAATCTTTAAAAAATCCACGCCTTGGATAGGCCTTGAAAAATAATCTTTGAAAAAATCCACGCCTTGGATAGGCCTCGGATAATAATCATTAAGATATACACGCCTTGTATAGGCCTTGAAAATAATCTTTAAAAAAGCCACATCTTGTATAGACCCTGAAAGATAATCTTTAAAATGTTCACGCTTTGTGTAGATCCTTCAAAAATATTCTTTAAAAATCCACACCTTGTATAGGCCTTCGAAAATATTCTTTAAAAAATCCACGCCTTGTTTAGATCCTTGAAAAATATTCTTTGAAACATCCATGCCTTGGATAGGCCTTGAAAATTTTTTTAAAAAATCCACGCCTTTGGTTGGCCCTAAAAAATATTTTTTACAAAATCCACGCCTTTGGTTGGCCCTAAAAAAATATTTTTTACAAAATCCACGCCTTGGAGTAAGGAAAGTAGTAAAGTCGGACGGGGCCGACTATATGATAACCTTCACCACTTTGGGTAGGACAAGTAAAATGAAATTGGATCGATAAATATTTTATTCTGCAACCGATACTAGATTTTTCATTTGGTCAGAATAGAACCTATATCTAAATCTGAACCGATTTTCAGGAAACTTAACACACATAATTCTAGACCTAATTCATTACGCTGTGCCAAACTTACGCTCATTTGTTTAGTCGTTGTTGAGACTTCAACAAGTAAACATGTGTATGCTGGTGTGCATCATATTGCGACCACGCTTAAGCGGCCCACACACATCAAACATGTACGTTTGATCGGTGTGAAGCTGCTAGGCCACAAATGAATCAATAAAGCTTTATTTTGAATTTGGTTTTTAAAGAATAAAGAAGGTCAGCGATAGTGACGACGCAAAAAAGACCGATCAATTTTATTTACTTTTTTTTAATTTGATTCACATCGATGGAAAGCACATGTTTAACGTGTGTGGCCCGCTTTAACTTTGTTTGCTGGACTCATACATACATTTACAAAATGCCATCCTCTCACCGTGTGCATCACTGTACTAAACTTATTCAGTACGCTATACCAAATTTCGTGCAAATCGAAAGATATATAGAGACTTTGGTGCACCATTTACATTAAATCGGTCGAAAATATATATGGGAGCTATATCTAAATATAAACCGATTTTTCCCAATTTCAATAGGGTTCGTCCTTGGGCCAAATAAATGACCTATGTCAAATTTCATTCCAATCGGATCATAAATGCGACCTATACTTTGTTCACAAAAATTCATGGACGGACGGTCAGACAGACGGACATGTGTAAATCGACTCAGAAAGTGATTCTATGCATATTCTCAAAAGGAACCATGTGTCTATCTCGATTATTTTTGCCTGTTACAAACATATGCACAAAGACATAATACCCTGTACCACAGTGTGGTGAAGGGTAGAAAAATACAATATGGCGTATAAGTATTGACAACTGTCATACGACCCACTGTACACCCAAGATTTATGCACTTAAAACCTAACAAACCTAACACTAAACCAGTGAGCGGAGCAGTATAGTCGGACGGGGCCACGGAAATCAAACTTTCTGCGTATGTTTATTCCTAGCCTGGGCAATAATTCGTGATATTTGCACCCTCTTGCCCGATTAGAGGTAAACAGCACCTCTTCCTTACACTGACATATTTTCCGAATATTACGAGTATTCAGTACAGCTATTGTCCAGATTCCTTTCACCGTGGTTTGTGTTGTGATGTTCGGCTTTCATTTGTGGTCTATTGATCGACTCGAAAATAACGCAAAAAATTAAGTTTTCGATCCACTTCATTCCAAAATTTGTAACTGATCATCACTTAAAATTATAGGCCATAACTGAAACCTCATGGAACATTTCAAAGCGTTTAGCGCAATGGTTCCGCTCTTTAGAGTGATAATGGGTTACTAAATAATATACGAATACGGAGATACCTTTAAATATTTAGGCGTAACTCCCACATCCGAGCACAAACAACAATATAATTGGTATTCGTTTAAAGGTCAACCACTCCTCTTGGATATAATATCAACTTCTCGGGTCTATGTCCTTCAGGGGTAAATATATACGCTATATAATACAAATTTTGTCTTCTTTCACACAAAAGTCGGGGTCCATTTGACCCGCTAAATATTGACCGACCTTTATCAAAACAGGCATGCTTATTCTTTGGCCCGATCCCCTTCTCCATGCAAAATTTCACGATGTTTTTGGGGCCATAATTG
>NW_026887331.1:0-11501 GCF_032173495.1 Musca vetustissima
TCTTTCGAATTGCACGAAATCTGGCACAGCGTACTGAATTAAGCCTAGGATGATGCGTACAAAGTTTCGTGAAAATCAGTTCAGATTTAGATATAGGTCCCATATATATTTGTCCGATTAAAGATAAATGGTGCACCAAAGTCCCTATATATCTTTCGATTTGCACGAAATCTGGCACAGCGTACTGAATTAAGCCTAGGATTATGCGTACAAAGTTTCGTGAAAATCGGCTCAGACAAAAATTTGACTCTATATACATTGATGATGTATGGTATGGTATGTCTCGGGGAAATTTTTTGAAATTTGTGCAAATGGAGCCATAGCTTCCATATGTATTTCTAACTGGTGTCTGGTTGAAATTAAAATTTTAACAATGCGGCGTACCGAAGAGCGTGTATTAATTTTGCTATATCTGGTTTTCCATAAATTTGTACGTAGACGACTCTAAATCTGCCCGAATGAAATAAAATCTAACATAGGTTGCAGACAGGCATATGTATGTTTCTTCGAGAGAAAATTGGCATGCAATTGTAAGGATACATATGTACAATATACCCAAAGTGGTGAAGGGTATCATATAGTCGACTTTACTACTGGTTTTCAGTTTCTCTTTTACCAGAAAATCAAAATAAGTATTCTACAGTTTAAAATGGTTTGGTCTTCCATCATCACGATTAAAGACCGTATTGTGTTCAATCAAATGAACAGGCAGGTTTATATTTAGATGTAACAGTTAAGATCATATGTCAAATCAGAATAAATTTGCCTGGTGTATGCATGTTAATTGAATAAGTGCAGCGTGTGACGCGAACCTGGAAAATTTGAACATTTTTTAATCTACTATGATTTGTCTAGGCAGTGTACCTTTTTCATGTGCGATGACTTGAGGGTGAGCTCCAAGGAGAGCATTCACTTTGTATTCATTTAGTACGTTAGCAACATCATCAATGGAGTGCATGCTAATCAGGCTTGATCCTGCAGTTCTGGATGGGGGAGTTCTATCTGATAGTTAGGGCATGTACTGCAACGAAGGCATGCTATGCTGACTTAAGATCTTCGATCATCGTCTCATCCTGTAAATGTTTCACAGGGTGGCGTTCTGACCTACCATTTTATAAGAGGTCAACAAGGTTTCCTATATGCGATGGAAGTGCTGCCGACAACCGACTTGACCTTGTGCCTATTTGTCAATTAAAATACATAGAAGTGGTTTGTGCGGACGATCTCGAATTGCAAATTCAATGGCTTTTTCATCTCTGCTGCCCAGTTGGTGAACAACGTGGTCAAAGATGTCGTGACGGATATTTTTATTTTACAAAGATGTCCTGAACGATAGGTCCCGACACCATGTTTATACAATCATCTGCTTACGTAAGGATTTCAATGCTGTCAGGGCGACGCGGAAGAAAAGGTAGAAATTAAAGCGCTCCTAATATATAGATATAATCCTACACTGGGATTTCCCTGCTTCACTCTATTTGATTTAGCCATCTAATGCGGGTACTCCACTTACGATTGACGTCCACATATGTAACTGATTACAAAATGTTACAAACTTGACCGGAGGGAAGTATTCTCTATGTCCTCAAACATTGTGATTGACGGCCAAGTGCTATAAACACTGTTCTATGCCACGGGCGTTTCTGGTTTAGTACTCGATTTATATGTGTATCGATTACAGAACCCATGCTGATGATCCGCAACTAGAATGTTTTCCCTAATGCGTCCTGGATCGATGGGACTCATCATTCCCATATTTCAGTCGAACTGCTTCTGCTGGGAAACTAGGTCTCTTCTCGGGCATTCAGTTAGAATTAATAAACTAGAGGGTACAGCTGCAATGATGTCCTGGAATTCCATGTCTGATAATCGTACATGAAAGTTATCTGAAAGGGAAGTCTTCTGTTGTTTTTGTTTGGTTAAGTCTCTAAAACCAAATCAGTTGATTTTCCTATAGTTAGGGAAAATGTGTCATACTGAAGTGATGAAATCAGGCGGTCTGTCAATGGCGACAATTTGGTGAGGTGGTATAATCAAAGTTATCGAGCCGGGAGGCACGATGGTAAAATCTTGCGAGCTGAGACACTGCGACTGAAGTCCACACGGTTATAGTCTTCCAATACAAAGCTAATTTTTGGCAAAAGAAGGAGTAGCCTCGAACCCGATGTTGTAGTTATTTTTACTCATATACTCTCAAAATATAAAGAAACTCCTACCAAGCAGTTAATAATGACATAGTTTCCTTGGAATGTGAACAGCAAGTGTCCGTTATACCTATGGTGGAGAGACAGTCGATTTTACTTTAAAAACGTTTTTCGTTTTTTGATCAATATTACATCCTTTCCATATTTGTAATAAAAATATCTGGCTGTCCGCAATTATATTCGGGCGAAACTTAATTAAATTCTCTTCCGATTTAGATACAGCTTATTTTATGTATCCTACTACTCTATAAATTAATATAAGAGATCGTAGACGTTTGGCCTTTGCACACAGTGGTTGGGAAAATTTTGACCTAATAATAACAAGGAAAGTAGAAAAGTCGGACTGGGACGACTGTATGATACCCTTCACCACTTTCTGAACTGATTTTCCATAAGTTACCACAAATCATTCTAGACACAATTCAGTAGACTAGACAATCTACCTAAAATCGGACCAATATATATATATATATATATATGTAGAAGCTATATCTAAATGCAAATCGAAGGATATATAGGGACTTTGGTGCACAATCTACCTAAAATCGGACGAAAATATATATGGGAGCTATATCTAACTCTTGACCGACTTTCACGACATTTAACACACATAATTCTAGACTCAATTCGTTTCCCTATTCTATTTCATGCATATCGAAGGATATATATATATATATATATATATATGGACTTTGGCACTATTTACTTTAAATCGGACGAAAACATATTTGGGAGCTTAATCTAAATCTGAAGCGATTTTCACGAAATTTAACAAACAAATGCCAAATTTCGTGCAAATCGAAGGATATATAGGGACTTTGGTGCACTATTTACCTTACATCGGACGAACATATATATGGGAACTATATCTAAAATTGAAGTGACTTTCCCGAATCTCATCACTCATCATTTTATACTCAATTCAGGACGCTATGCCAAATTTCATGCAAATCGAAGAGTATAGAGTGACTTTGGTGCACTACTTACCTTAAATCGGACGAAAATATATAGGGGAGCTTTACATAAATCTGAACCGATTTTCACGAAACTTAACACACTTCGTTCTAAACTTAATTCAGTACGATATGCCAAATTTCGTGGAAATCGGAAGGTATATAGGTACTTTGGTGCACCATTTATTTTAAATCGGCCGAAAATATACAAGGGACCTATATCTAAATGTGAACCGACATTCTCGAAACTCACCACTCATCATTCTATACTCAATTCAGGACGATATGCCAAATTTCATGCAAATCGATTAATATAGAGGGACTTTGGTGCACTATTTACCTAAAATCGGCCGAAAATATGTATGGGATCTATATCTAAATCTGAATCGACTTCCTCGAAACTCACCACTCATCATTCTATACTCAACTCAGGACGTTATGCCAAATTTCATGCAAATTGATGGATATAAAGGGACTTTGGTGCACTATTTACCTAAAATCGGCCGAAAATATGTATAGGAGCTATATATAAATCTGAACCGATTTTCGCGAAACTTAACACAATTCGTTCTAAACTCAATTCAATACGCTATGCCACATTTCGTGGAAATCGGGAGATATATAGGTACTTTGGTGCACCATTTATTTTAAATCGGACGAAAAGATATATGGGAGCTATATCTAAATCTGAACCGATTTTCCCGAAACCCGCCACTCATTCTATACTCAATTCATGCCAATCGAAATATATATAGGGACTTTGGTGCACCATTTACATGAAATCGGACGAAACTATATATGGGAGCTATATCTAAATCTGAACCGATTTTTCCCAATTTCAAACGTTGTCTTGCCTTAACAATATTGTTATGAAATAATTTTCAGTATTTCAGATTTGTTTTTTTGTTGCTTTTTTTATTCATACTTGCATAAACAATTTTTCTGGGTAAGAAATATATTTCGCCGTATATCGATTTTGATCGTTACATTGGAAGCTATAGCACACACGCAATAAATTTGAATAATGTCATAGCATACTGAACTGAGTCTAGAATTATGATGCACTAAGTTTCGTAAAAATCGGTTCAAATTTAGATATACTTGCCATATATAGTTTCGTCCGATTTTACGTAAATGATGCACCAAAACCCCTATATATTTTTCGATTTGAATGAAATATGTCATAGCGTACTGAACTTAGTCTAGAA
Organism: Musca vetustissima; assembly: GCF_032173495.1. NCBI lineage: Eukaryota > Metazoa > Arthropoda > Insecta > Diptera > Muscidae > Musca > Musca vetustissima. The sequence goes on from NW_026887331.1 coordinate 4,366, forward strand.
TTATATGTGCTAAGTTTCGTGAAAATCGGTTCAGATTTGTATATAGCTGCTATAAAGACCCAAAGTTTGTACGATTGACACAAAATTTTGTACAATGTACTGAAGTTAATATACATCAATTTCTGGCAAGTTACGTTGAAATCGTTTCATATTTAGATATAGCTCGACACGAAATTTTGCACTACGTATCAAATTGACTCTTGAATGACGTTATTACGTGTTGTTAAAATTAGCGCAGATGCTTCCATATATATTTCAAACGGGTGTCAGATTGAGATTAAATTTTGAAGAGTGCGGCCTACCGAATAGCGTGTATCAAGTTTGCTCTACATCGATTTACTTAAATTAGTCCCATTGTACTCAAACGACTCTAAACTTTCCCGAATGAAATGAAATTTAGCATAGGTTCCAGAAACGCATAAAGACCACATATTCAAGTTCGTTCAATTTCATGAAAGTGTTCTTTCGAAAAAGTGACGTCTGTTAGGAGACATATGTAGAATATATCCAAAGTGGTAAAGGGTATCGTATAGTTGGCCCCGTCTGACTTTACATCTTTCCTTTCTGGTTTTACCTTCTAATTGAATTCGTATTTCGCAGTAATTTTATATTTTGTTGAAAATGTACCTATCAATATTCACGAGAGCTTCCGAATAGACCCCATACAATGATACTCCACATTATTCGATGCGTTCGGAGGTTTGGCCAACGGTACCCGCAATATTCGGCATTTTGGGGAGCTTCTCTTAGCAAAAATTATCAATATTGGTCCATGTTTTCAGATAGCCCCCATATATGTTATTCCCCTTTGTTCGGCATTTTCTCATGTGGTGTCAAATCTTCCTACCAAAATTTCACATTATAGTTGCTGCAATATGTCATTGACTGGATGGATATTAGAATTAGAATTCTCTGAATGGACACAATCTCGATTCCGAATGTCTTCTGATTTTCAATTCTTGCATTGCCCCAATAAATTCGTGAAACGTGTGCATACAATGATCGCGTGTACATTCAATGATATCCTTCTGAATTATTTATTTATTTTTTTTTTTGTATTCTCACCTAAAATATTTTCAATACAATGACAATCCAATTGAAAAAAAATAAAATATGTACATACTTTGAAAATTTCAAAAAAATTGACAATGCTTCATAATATTTTTGCAAATTTTTCGCGGTTTTCGATTATTTCTCACCTTTTAAACCTCCCCTGAAGCTCCACAAATATTTCAAGACTAAGATAAGAAAAATCCGTTCAGCCGTTCTCGAGTTTTAGCGAGACTAACGAACAGCAATTCATTTTTATATATATAGAAGATGTTGTAACTCTCATATTTACTAATTCTATTCAGTATGATATACATACATATACATACAAATAGGTATAGAAGAGAGTGTAAGATTCAGTTCAATCAGTCTTAAATATTTAAATTTTTTTTCTGAATAAAAAATATTTTCCTGCCCGCCCAATAAAACTTAAATTTTCTTATGAAGGGATAACAAAAACTGTTTTCAATATTTTTTTAACAAAACCCAAAAATTCAGTAGTGTTGGCGGTTTATTTGGGATACCATTTGTATTTTGTTTTTGCAAAATAGTCAGGCTGAATCCCAGTTTTTTGTTTTTATAAAAAACAACTATTTATTAGTGGGGAATGTATGGCATTGTTTGCCGAGGGGTATGGCAGGAAGACTATAGTTTCGGATCACGCCACTGATCCTCATCAGTTCCCTCTTGTAACAAAGCCTCGAAGTGAGGCTCCAGCGAAATTCTCATGCAGTTCATGTCGTTGATCAGCTAAGTACTTCGCTTTACTACAAGAGACATTTGGGTATGAAAGGTTTTTTGTATAGAAGCAATAGCTTCTGGGGAGAATATCCCAACAAAAAAAAACAGTGAGCGAGCAGTATAGTCGGACGGGGCCGACCATACGATACCCTACACAACTTTCTGTGGTTCTATATTCTGAGATTGGGCAATATTTCGCGATATTTGCACACATTTGACTGGCTAGAGGTTAGAAAATGTTACTAATAATCATTACAGCACCTCTAATACTTGTCCAGATTCCCTTCACCGTGGGTTGTGTTGTGATATTCGGCTTTGGACTCGAAAGGTACAAATAATTAAGTTTTCGGTCCACTTCATCCGAAAAATATTATCTGATCATCACCGAAAATTTTAGGCGCTGTCCTTGACCATAACTGGAACCTCTTGGAACATTTCACAGCGATCAGCGCTATATTTCCTTCAGTGTGGTAATAGGTTACTAAATACCTGCAAATATTTAAGTGTAACTCCCGCATCCGAGTACCTTCGACAATATAATTGGTATCAATTTAAAGGTCAACCACTCCTCTTGGATATACTATCAACTTCTCGGGTCTATGTCCTTCAGTGGTAAATATATACGCTATAGAATACAAATTTTGTAATTTTTCACACCAAAGTTAGGGTCCATTTGACCAGCTAAATATTGACCGATCTTTATAAAAACAGGCATGCTTATTCTTTGGCCCGATCCCCTTCTCCATGCAAAAATTCGCGGTGATTGGCCCATAATTGCGGCATCTGGAGCGACCAGAAAAACCGATAAAAATAAAGTTTTTGGTCCATTTTATCCCATAAATATTAACTGATCTTTTCCAAAAACAATAGGGGTCTTCATTGGCCAGAACCCATCCTACATGCAAAATTTCGTGAAGATTGGTCCATAACTGTGGCCTGTATCGTGTTTACAAATTATAATGGACAGACGGACGGACACACATATCTAGATCGACTCAGCTAGTCGAAATATGACGATCGGTATACTTAAAAGTGGGTCTAGGGCCAATATTTCGCGGCGTTACAAACTCTTGGGGCTGCACAAAGCTATAATACCCTGACAACATAGTTGTTTAGGGTATAACTAAGGGAACTGATGAGGATCAGTGGCGTTATCCGAAACTATAGCCTTCCCTGCCTTACCCCTCGGCAAACAATGCCATACATTCCCCACTAATAAATAGTTGTTTTTTATAAAAACAACAAACTGGGATTCAGCCTGACTATTTTGAAAAAACAAAAAACCCAAAATTTTTTTTGTATTGCTGTTTGATAAAAGAAATACTGATATGCGGAAAGAGCAACAATTTTACAATGGTTCGTCATCCGCAATGTCACACAAAGATTATAGATCCGCAACACAAAAGATAGCAATATTACAAATCTGTATGTATATACATACAATGTACACTCTTCTAACAGCATTACTCTATGTCACCACAATGCCAATATTTGCCATGCAGTTCAACAACATTCAATACGAAAATATTGAGAAAACTTTATACACATTTTTGACATACAAACATTGAAATGTTGTTGAGTTGCTGTCGCTGTCCTTTAAAAATGTTTTTGTTTCGGTCTTTTGTTATATTGCAACTCTTAAAAATCATAAAAATTCCCTTCTTCCTTTGATAAGCAGCAATTCCCCTTCATTGTCGAAAAAAATCTAAACCTCCGTCCTTATACTTTGGATGTAGCTGATAGCTTTAGCTAAACGCCGTGAATTGTTTAGGCCCATAACTATGGGAGAGCCAACTTAGGCATGCTAAAGATGTAGTTTTCTTTTGTCATGCCAATAAGGAAGACAATTTCAAATATTCTCGAAAAAAAACTTTTTAGGAATTTTTGTTCAATGTGGGCCAAACATTTTATTAAGAGCATTATATTGTAGTTATAAACAGTGTTGCCATGTGGATTATTTTTCAAGTATTATATCTTTTTAATATACCCATAATGGTGAAAGGTATCATATATTCGGCCCGTCCGATTTTATTACTTTCCTTACTGGTTTTCTAATAAATAAGTAATAGATGATAGATCAAACACTTCTTATTACTATGAATATGGTTCGGGTTGAATGTGGTTTAAGTCAATTTTTCGTATAACTTTCACCATAGTATGGGGAGTATATTAAGTTTATTTGTCCGTTTGTAACTCATCGAAATATGATGATTTATACATGTTCGTCTGTATGTTGTAATTACCCTAGACTCAAAACAATTGCGAAACATCGCCAAAATTTTGCATAGAGTTGTCTTTTATCTTCAGGCAGGTCAAGTTCGAAAAGCTATATCGGTCCACGTTTAGACATAGCCTCCCTATAATGGAAGTACCCTTATTCGATATTTTGTGAGAAATTAGTTGGCGAGCCCAACTAATTTGATACAATGGATTCATATTTAGTACCGACTTTCTCCACAAAAAAAGAAGAAAAATAATAATAATATCGGTCCAATTCTTCTGGTTGCTCTGCGTAATGGTCACGCGTCATTTTCGGTTTGTTCAATATCCCAATTTTCCGTCTGTAATTTGGTTTATCGTTTTCCCTGATAATTTAGCATGACATAGACCCCATATTAAATCACGATCGATTCTCATTATATGTACTCATTACACAGTGACACATTTTTCAACTTTAAAATCTTGAACCAATCGAGACCCCCAAAATCTTGAAGCTTGTGATGGTGGAAGAAAATCCCTAGCTGGGTTTTGCATTATTAGCTAAGGTTTTCTTTTAAATTAATTTTTAATATATTCGACTGCAGGTGGATTTTAACACAATTTTCGAATAATACGTACTTATTATTGAGTCTATATCTCGTGAACTATTCGAAATATTGCTTTTCTCTCTTAAGCAATATTCTTCCTCTTAATTAGATCTAAAATTTTTTTCTTGAGATAAAATCAATAAAACATCACCATCATTTTGAAAATAGCACAACTGCAAAAAAATTTAAACTCGACATACTTTCTCCATGTTTTTTTCACACTTATTTCAGAAACTGCTACTGACTCGACCAAACAATATATGACAAGAAGATAGCCAATAGCAAATCAAACGACTCTTCTTAAAACCCCGATTTCATTGGTTGACTCCTTCACATAGTTATAGCCTCACAAATTCATCAAAATGAACCAAAAAAATCACTCCCAATTGTATGTTTATAGAAATAAAAATTGCTATGCTTTTTCAATAAATAGGTACAAAATTAAAGTAAAAATTAAAATGTTTGGGCCCTTTAGTTTTTTTCGAAGACATGTCGCAGCACAGGGTAAACGCAGGAACTGGAGGTGCGACCTTAAAGTTGTCAATATTTTGGATGGCCAAACTATTATTGGTTTTTGTGCCGTTGGGACACACGAGCAAAAGTCGATCACTACTCGCACACTTGGGAAAAACTTATGTCAGGAGTAAAAAATGCCACATTAGACATAACAGCAGAGCCACTAATAAAAACCAGTAAGGAAAGAAGTAAAGTCGGACGGGGCCGACTATATGATACCCTTCACCACTTTGGGTATATTCAACAGATGAACCCTAACAGACGTCGCATTTTTGAAGGACCAGTAAAATTAAATTGGATCCATAAACATGTCGTTCTGCAACCGATACTAAATTTTTCATTTGGTCGGATATAGAAGCTATATCTAAATCTGAACCGAATTCAGGAAAATTAACACACATCATTCTAGACCTAATTCATTGTGCTGTGCCAAATTTCGTGCAAATCGAAAGATAAATACAGACTCTGGTGCACCATTTACCTTAAATCGGACGAAAATATATATGGGAGCTATATCCAAATCTGAACCGATCTTCACCAAAACTTAGCACACATCATTCTAGTCTTAATTCAGTACGCTGTGCCAAATTTCGTGCAAATCGGAAGTTATTTAGGGACGTTGGAGCACCATTTACCTTAAATCTGTCGAATATATAAATGGGAGCTATATCTATATCTGAACCGATTTTCACGAAATTGAGCACACATCATTCTGGACGTAATTCAGTACCCTATGCCATATTTCATGCAAATCGAATATGTATAGGGACTTTGGTGCCCCGTTTACCTTAAATCGAACGAAAATATATATGGGAGCTATATTTAAATCTGAACCGATTATCAACAAACCTGGCACACATCATTCTAGATCCAATTCAGTACGCTGTGCCAAATCGGAAGATATATAGGGACTTTAGTACACCATTTACATGAAAATATATATGGTAGCTATATCTAAATCGGAACCGTGTTTTCCCAATTTCAATAGGGTTCGTCCTTGCGCCAAATAGACTAGCTGTGCCAAATTTCATCCAATTCGGATCATAAATGCGACCTGTACTTTGTTTACAATTTAACATGGACAGACAGAAATCGACTTAGAAAGTGATTCTATGCATATTCTAAAAAGGAACCAGGTGTCTATCTCGTTTCCTTTTGCCTGTTACAAACATATGCACAAAGACATAATACCCTTTACCACTGTGTGGTGAAGGGTATAAATACAAGTGACATATTGTTGCCACCGCTGCATATTACCCTGTGCATATATGGCAGCGACATGTCTTCGAAAAAAACCAAAGGGCCCAAACATTTTAATTTTTACTTTAATTTTGTACCTATTTATTGAAAAAGCATAGCAATTTTTATTTCTATAAACATACAATTGGGAGTGATTTTTTTGGTTCATTTTGATGAATTTGTGAGGCTATAACTATGTGAAGGAGTCAACCAATGAAATCGGGGTTTTAAGAAGAGTCGTTTGATTTGCTATTGGCTATCTTCTTGTCATATATTGTTTGGTCGAGTCAGTAGCAGTTTCTGAAATAATTGTGAAAAAACATGGAAAAAGTATGTCGAAATTTTAATTTTTTTTGCAGTTGTGCTATTTTCAGTATGATGGTGATGTTTTATTGATTTTATCTCAAGAACAAATTTTTAGTTCTAATTAAGAGGAAGAATATTGCTTAAAAGAGAAAAGCAATATTTCGAATAGTTCACGAAATATAGACTCAATAATAAGTACGTATTATTCGAAAATTGTTAAAATCCACCTCCAGTCGAATATTTAAAAAATTAATTTAAAAGAAAACCTTAGCTAACTCATTCCGTTTGTAACTCGTCGAAATATTCATTGCCGACCCTATAAAATATTATATATTCTTGATCGGAGTAAAATTCTAAGACGATCTAGCCATGTCCGTCCGTCGGCCGTCTGTTGTAATCACGCTATCTTTTGAAGGATTTGATATAGGGTGCTGAAATTTTGCATAGATTTGATTTTTTTTTCTGCAGGCAGGTCAT